>NC_085023.1:914546-929546 GCF_963692335.1 Osmerus eperlanus | reverse complement strand
GCCATCAAAATTAGGGATAGAGAAATGATATGCTGTCAACTTGCTGTAGCAATTTTTTTGAGATAATGGTTAAGAAAATTATAGAATGTCTCAATAATTTTATTAAGCTTCAGGTTTATCTCTAAATGTAAAACAAATGTACTTCCAGTTGAGGAGGAAATGACATATCTTGGTGTTAATATTTGTAAAATGTGTCAGACAGGGTGCAATCACATTTCCAACCTCTTATGTTGAAAATTAAAAATACATTTGACATGTGGCTTGTCACTCAAAGGGTTAAGGTAGGTAGGACTCTTCATTAACCCTCCAGTCCAACACCGAGGAACTAACTCGTTTAGTCCTGCAAAGGTATTAGACGTACCAAAACGTTTTTGTAAAAAAAATTATTCAACTTTATTCAACTTCATATGGAAAAACAAGCCTCACTATTTAAATAGGAATTTATTTTGTAATTCATATTATCAAGGATGTTTGAATGTGCTTGATTTTGTTACTATTAACCTGTTTACGCTCCTGTTTCGCCCGCGAGACAAAAATGCTGCCTCCCCCTTCCTCAGTTACGACGCACTAAATTCTAAAAAATATATTTTTTAGACGCTACACATGTTATACATCGTTGGAAAGCTACGATTCTTGTGCTTCCATTGAAATAAACCAATTCAAGATCAAGTCGCAATAGCAAGCAAAGTCAACGTCTTTTTCCGGTGAACATTCCTTCAACAATGCCAAAGAAAAAAGTTGTACTCACCCTAAGTTGTTCAAATAGGTCCAGGTGTGCAAATCATGCCATCAAAACTTGATCTGCGTAAGTCCCAAGGGTTCAAAGTATCTAACCATGTAAAGTAATTCGTCCAAATACAATGTTTTACGTTCATGAATAGCCATTATCCTTTGTTTCATTATGCAAGTTAGCCGACGGAAGAAACAACTTGTTCACATAAAAGTGTTATTTTCTCCGATTTATCAACGGAGTATTTACAAAATGAAGGTCTCAAAATGTCCGTTGAACCCTCCCCTTTTGATTGACACCTTGTTCGACCCAATAGGAGCTTCCATGCCCCGTTGACAGCCCTCTAAAGCCAACTAGGTCTGTGCGTCCTGCCCCCCGCCCCCCCCCCCCCCACACTGGTTCTAAACAAATTTCTCGAACTGGCTTCGACTGGCTCTGAAATTAGCTCGTTAGCCTTGTAGCTGACAGCTAGCTGAAAATGCCAATACCTCATTTGTATGCGTCTGTGGAGCCTTCAAAATAACAGTCGATTGCGCAATATGGTTGACAGAATCAGTGTTCTTTGTGCGCCAATCCTTGGAATCAGATAAAGCACTCCAATGTGTTCATGCTTCAGTTTTTGTGTTTCAGTATTACTAATTAGGGATTTAGCTATTATATATGATATTTCTAAGTACCAGAGATGGGCCAGAGATAACAATTATGAAAAATAATACCTTTTTATTTGACCTTGACCTTGGTTACAAAGGGTCATTTTGGAGTCTCCAAAAGACCCTTTTAGAAAATTCCTGGATGTACTCTTATAAAAACATGTGTCAAATATGAATATATTGTGGTATTATGTTTGACTTTTGATTTGAATTGGGTAAGGCTTCAACCTGTGGTCCAATTTAGTCTTCCAGATAATACCTACCACCTCTAGGCCTATTCAGGCCTCTGTTTTCAAAACAAAATCTAGGCGGAAATAGAAATTTTCACTTTCCTTGTGTTCAAGCTTCTATTACTCAACACTAGAAGGACTGACAGGGGTCCTGACAACAGGGGACATAACTTCAGAGTGTCAGCTTTCAAAAGAGATCATTTACATGCATGTACTCCAAATGGTTCAAGAACAGCTTCCAATTTACTTTGGGTATGCTGTTTAGGCGTTTTCAGGCAAATTTAACAGGAACATGAAAAGGTTAACCTGTTTACGCTCCTGTTTCGCCCGCGAGACAAAAATGCTGCCTCCCCCTTCCTCAGTTACGACGCACTAAATTCTAAAAAATATATTTTTTAGACGCTACACATGTTATACATCGTTGGAAAGCTACGATTCTTGTGCTTCCATTGAAATAAACCAATTCAAGATCAAGTCGCAATAGCAAGCAAAGTCAACGTCTTTTTCCGGTGAACATTCCTTCAACAATGCCAAAGAAAAAAGTTGTACTCACCCTAAGTTGTTCAAATAGGTCCAGGTGTGCAAATCATGCCATCAAAACTTGATCTGCGTAAGTCCCAAGGGTTCAAAGTATCTAACCATGTAAAGTAATTCGTCCAAATACAATGTTTTACGTTCATGAATAGCCATTATCCTTTGTTTCATTATGCAAGTTAGCCGACGGAAGAAACAACTTGTTCACATAAAAGTGTTATTTTCTCCGATTTATCAACGGAGTATTTACAAAATGAAGGTCTCAAAATGTCCGTTGAACCCTCCCCTTTTGATTGACACCTTGTTCGACCCAATAGGAGCTTCCATGCCCCGTTGACAGCCCTCTAAAGCCAACTAGGTCTGTGCGTCCTGCCCCCCCCCCGCCCCCCCCCCCCCCACACTCGTTCTAAACAAATTTCTCGAACTGGCTTCGACTGGCTCTGAAATTAGCTCGTTAGCCTTGTAGCTGACAGCTAGCTGAAAATGCCAATACCTCATTTGTATGCGTCTGTGGAGCCTTCAAAATAACAGTCGATTGCGCAATATGGTTGACAGAATCAGTGTTCTTTGTGCGCCAATCCTTGGAATCAGATAAAGCACTCCAATGTGTTCATGCTTCAGTTTTTGTGTTTCAGTATTACTAATTAGGGATTTAGCTATTATATATGATATTTCTAAGTACCAGAGATGGGCCAGAGATAACAATTATGAAAAATAATACCTTTTTATTTGACCTTGACCTTGGTTACAAAGGGTCATTTTGGAGTCTCCAAAAGACCCTTTTAGAAAATTCCTGGATGTACTCTTATAAAAACATGTGTCAAATATGAATATATTGTGGTATTATGTTTGACTTTTGATTTGAATTGGGTAAGGCTTCAACCTGTGGTCCAATTTAGTCTTCCAGATAATACCTACCACCTCTAGGCCTCTTCAGGCCTCTGTTTTCAAAACAAAATCTAGGCGGAAATAGAAATTTTCACTTTCCTTGTGTTCAAGCTTCTATTACTCAACACTAGAAGGACTGACAGGGGTCCTGACAACAGGGGACATAACTTCAGAGTGTCAGCTTTCAAAAGAGATCATTTACATGCATGTACTCCAAATGGTTCAAGAACAGCTTCCAATTTACTTTGGGTATGCTGTTTAGGCGTTTTCAGGCAAATTTAACAGGAACATGAAAAGGTTAACCCCTATGACATCATTTATTTACCTGTTAACCCCTATGACATAATTTATTAACCTTTTAACCCCTATGACAACATTTATTAACCTGTTAACCCCAATGACATCATTTATTAACCTGTTAACCCCTATGACAACATTTATTAACCTGTTAACCCCTATGACATCATTTATTTACGTGTTAACCCCTATGACAACATGTATTTACCTGTTAATCTCTATAACATAATGATTTTACCAGTTAACCCCTATGAGCTATGACAGCTCTCTCTTGGAAGTTGCTTTGGATATAAGCGTCTGCTAAATGAATAAATGTAAATTATGACATCATTTATTTACCTGTTAATCTCTATGACATCATGATTTTACCAGTTAACCCCTATGACATCATGTATTTACCAGTTAACACCTATGACATCATGTATTTACCAGTTAACCCCTATGACGTCATGTATTTACCAGTTAACCCCTATGACGTCATGTATTTACCAGTTAACCCCTATGACATCATGTATTTACCAGTTAACCCCTATGACGTCATGTATTTACCAGTTAACCCCTATGACATCATGTATTTACCAGTTAACCCCTATGACATCATGTATTTACCAGTTAACCCCTATCAATTCAAATCAAATCAAAATGTATTTGTATAGCCCTTTTTACAAGCAATGTCACAGAGGGCTTCACATACGCCCATAGAACCATAGACATATGTCAATGCATAGAACTGCCCCTCAACCAACCTAAACCCCTATGACATCATGTATTTACCAGTTAACAGTTTAACCGTTTCATCCTATACCAGAGTAAAGGATGAAACTCTATCACAGTCCGGACACTGTACAGAACTGTTTATTAACATATATTTAATCCAGCGAAATTCGAATATATGTAAATCCATATTTTGTTTTACATATATATACAAAAAAAAGACATGTAAAATAGTTTCAGTATTCACGAAATTAAATCACAAAATAGACAACATTCAGAAAGATCCGTTTTATATATTTTTGTTAAATGGTTTGTTGGATAAGTTATTTGTGTAATTTTAAAGTGTATTTGATTAACTGTATTATTGACACAATATTTGTTTTTATAAATCCAAATCAATTCCCAATTAAAATTCTCAAAATGGTTATTCCAAAAAGAATCATTACGAGATGTTACTGGGCAAAAATTCAAACAAATGAAACAAATTATAGAATTTGCTATCTTTAATATCAACATTGTTTAATAAGACCTATGTTCTAATGCTGGTTCTTTCTGAGGTTAAAGGAACTGATGCTTCGTGCAAGACTCATTGTTTGTGTATAAGAAGCCATTAAAAAAGAGGCTGCATATTAAAACTGAATAACTGAATTGGAAATTTGTTGACCTCAAAGTCACATTTCAAAAGAAACTCCCAATAATAAAAAAAAACCGATTTGGAATTAAATACCATAGATTATGTTTACTAAAGTGTTTAATCCAGTTCAATTTTAAAATGTTATTAACAGGTAAATACATGTTGTCATAGGGGTTAACAGGTAAATAAATGATGTCATAGGGGTTAACACGTAAATAAATGTTGTCATAGGGGTTAACAGGTTAATAAATTATGTCATAGGGGTTAACACGTAAATAAATTATGTCATAGGGGTTAACAGGTTAATAAATGTTGTCATAGGGGTTAACACGGAGAGAACATTTCTGTGGCTGGAACAAAGGTCCAGTAGTCTTGTACCTCTGAGTCTGCCTGCCTGCCTGCCTGCCTGCCTGTCTGTCTGTCTGTCTGTCTGTCTGTCTGTCTGTCTGTCTCCCTGCCTGTCTGTCTGTCTCCCTGCCTGTCTGCCTGCCTGCCTGCCTCCCTGCCTGTCTAATCTGTTCTGAAACTTTATCCCCAGCCAACTGCATCCTATGGAGCTGTATACAGCGTTGAGTCCATCAGTCCGTCAGAAAGCCATCATCCCCAGCCTAAATGCAGCATATTGGGCCAGCTCTGTGGATCGATAGGGCAGCAGACCTGAGCCTTGCTCCTGAGAGCAGCTGGGAGACTGGATTAGGCTACTCATCCACATGGATTTCTTCCAGACTGAGCATGATGAGCCCTCCGGGGGAGGAAAGAAAGCAGGTGAAGAGAGAGGAGTGGAGAGAGAAGGGATGAGGAGATACAGAAAGAAAGATAGAGGAGAGAGAGAGACAGAGTGAGAGACATAATGAGAGAGAGAAGTGAGAGAGAGAGACAGAGTGAGAGACATAATGAGAGAGAGAAGTGAGAGAGAGAGACAGAGTGAGAGACAGAGTGAGAGACAGAGTGAGAGACAGAGTGAGAGAGAGAGACGTGTGAGAGACACAGAGTGAGAGACAGAGTGAGAGGGAGCAGTGAGAGAGAAAGAGAGGGAATGAATGAGACAGAGTGAAATAGAGCAGTGAGAGAGAGTGAGAGAAATTGGAGTGAGAGGGAGAGGAAAGAGAGAGGAGATACAGACAGAAAGAGGGAGTAGAGAGAGAAGAGAGATGTTTTCTTGTTTGAGGCAGACCAGGGGAGGCAGACCAGGGGAGGCAGACCAGGGGAGGCTGACGAGGACTCCCTCTGGTTTTCTCAAGAGAGATCCATCTCCCTCCCTATCTATACCCTATTCTTCATTTACATTTGATTTAATTGCTTCTTATCGTAAAGCACAATATATTCATTGAAACCAGTTTTCCTCTTTCTGTCCAGCAGTGTCATATCTAGTCAGATCCCACACCTCAGCAATAACCAAAGAGCTCCTGCTACATCCAAGCTATTTATACCTCCCATAGAGAGAAGGCAGCACAGAAGAATACGGTCCGAGACCAGCGCAGAGCCACGTGAAGGCTTTGCGTTCACGGAGAGAGGAACACCTATCTAACATTCTGCTGAGATAATCGCTCAGCCATGCAGATGCTTGAATTACATCTTTCAATTTATCTGGAGCTTCCTTTCTCCTCGTTCCCTCTCCTCCTGTGGACCTGGAGCAGTTGTTAATCTGTTCACGTTTCCCCACTTCGCCGCTTAGCCAGTTATGAAAAGAATGTGATCTAATATGTGAAAATAGAGTTTAATGAGGCCTTGCAGTGTGAGGCCAGCACTGCAAGGCCTGTGTGCGTCTGGCTGGTGTGACAGACAGCGAACGGTGCTCTCTGTAATTATGCTTCGAGGAGGAAGTCAGTAAAACGACGAGGACGGGCTGAGAGCTGTTAAAGTCTGTAATCTTTCACGCTCCATTACAGCTCACACAAGCACTGCTGATTAAGGCAATGAGCCGATGGGACCAATAGCTGAGCAGCGTTGATACAACATTGTACGACAACACATCCAATCACGTAGATGATACAGAAAAGTCAAGCAAGAATCTTTGTTACACTTCCTACTGCACTTCAGACTTCCTGCTAGACATCAGATTTCTGGAATCACTTCCTGAAACATGTTTTACTTTGTGCTACACTTCCTAATTCCTGATAGACTACCTTACTTTGGTGTTCTGAGCAAGAGAGTACAGCCTTGTGATTGTCTCACATGTTTGTAAACCGCGTACCCTGGAGTCAAGCAGAGGTATGGAGGTTCTCAGGTTATAGAAAGCAGAGGTATGGAGGTTCTCAGGTTATAGAAAGCAGAGGTATGGAGGTTCATATAACAAACCCCCCGTTCAGAACAGAGGTGAAGCACGGCTTTTAGGGGTGTAGTGGTCTCTGCTGAGATGCACACACACACATGCACCCACACACAAGCACATAGACATGCACACACATGCACATACATGCACCCACACACAAGCACATAGACATGCACACACATGCACATACATGCACACACACGTACACACACACATACATGCACAAAAACATGCACGCACACACACACTAACAAACACACACGCACACATGCACACACACTTTTACACTCACAGACTCACACACACCATTGACCTGACACGCAAGGTCAGCCAATATCTTCATTCAATTAATTACTCTGTAGATCAGAGCCAACAACCAATAAACCGCGGCGCCAAGGACTTCCTGGTCCAAGCTGATTGGTGGAGAGGAGGACTATTTCATTTCCTGTCAGTGTGTGTGGAACTTTATGGTTCGGAACTAATTCAGTTCTGGACACCGCGCCATAAAATAAAATGGATCATTCAGGAATATCTATCCTCACCAAGATTCATCCAGCTTAAAAAACAAGCGGTTGGTTGCTAAATTTGAAGCTTCAAGTTTCTGTAAGGAGTGGAGAGGCCCAGGAACAACAGCTCCTCATGCTCCAGATCACACGGTGGAGAAAGAAACACTTGGAGATTAAGCACTTAACCTCAAGACATCTGGGTAGTATTACAAAACATAGTTCATTGTTGGAGAGAGAGAGAGGGGGGAGGTGGCAGAGCAGATAAGCAAGTTGTTTCGAAGTTAAGACGTTGCTGAGTTCAACTCCACAGAGACTGGTGGTTGCCTGGTTACCAGTGGCAGTGTGGTGCAGGAATGTGCAAGTTTGTATAGTACACCAGCTCCCTCTCAGCCTTCCGACATCCTGTTACACTTCCTTGTTCCTGCTGCTCCAGGTTTCTGAGGAGAAAACTTTCCTTGAATGTACTGGACCTCGCCCAGTCAGGCAGCCTGTGATGAGCTTTTTCCTCATCTCTTAATACATTTACACTCTTATCCAGAGCAACTTACAGTAAGTACAGGGACGGGAATCGAACCAACAACCTTCCGATTACTACCCCGATTCCCTAACCACAGCCACCTGACTCCATACATCCAGATAATTTTTATTAATGTTATGTTTATTAACACCCTCACACCTACTGTCAGGAGTGAGATGACTCCATCGCTGGCACGTAAGTTGTCACTCTGGCAGGTGTACCCCAGGCAGGGAGATGGAGGTGACACCTTAGCTGTTTCTGCTGATCACGTCAGATGAGATGGTTGTTGATTGCAATATTCTGCTTCTGATTAAATTGTTTCAGAAATTGTATCGTAGGGCACTGCATTATTTGTTCCATTTATTTATTTTTTCTTTATTCATATCATGCGATATAGCCAGCACAACTGTTTATTAGCCCACCTAGCAAACCCCAGCTCTAGCCCTAACTCTAGCCTTAACTCTAGTCTAAATCTAGCCCTAACTCTAGCCCTAGCTCTATCAGAGAGTTGTTATTGTTGTCTGTTTGTGTTTGTTTTTGGATGGATGACCAACGGTAAGCACATAATTAGCCGTCTAATTGGTCCATTCCAGAATGCTACTTGATGATTGGCTGGTTGCTCAGCACGTACCTCACATTTAAAGTGTGTGATCAAAGTGACATTGTGTCGTTTGAGTCTCATCATTTCTAATGGGAGAAATAATGAAGCAAATTACAAGTGTAATAGTCTTTCCTCAGATGAATATAGTTTGTTACTACTGATGAAGAATCCCCTCCACATCCACCCTGGCATTGCCTCGGAAACCACGTCCAGCATCATCTGGAAATCACCTGGAAGAAAGACCTGACAGGTAATACACCACACAGCAGGTGCAGGGTGGCTAACACCACACGGCTGGTGCAGGGTGGCTAACACCACACGGCTGGTGCAGGGTGGCTAACACCACACGGCTGGTGCAGGGTGGCTACGGCACACCACACCAGACTACTGATTTAACCACTTTGCACACTCGCTGTAAATTATATTCTTGTTGCTTTCCTACAGGTACAATCTTGCACTTTTGAGGTTCATTTTGTTTAATTGTAACTTGTTTAACTAACATGCTCTTATGTTTCTTCCCATTGGCACTTATTTGCTTTTCACAATGTATGCTTCATGTTTTGGCTAACCGCAATGTTTTTAAGGGCTATCTCGTTGTTTATGATCATTGACATATGCTCTTTTGTAAAGCTCTGTCTTGGAAGTTGCTTTGGATAAAAATGTCCGCTAAATGTAAATGTACATCTGACACTATAACTAGGGGCGCTTGCACTGTCGTCATTTCTCGCACAGGGTGCTGTCCTTTCCTGTCCTTACTGGGCTATTTAGATTGGGCTTCCTGAGATCCTCTCTCGTGACCCCTGAGAAATCCATGTCAATCTTGGTTCAGCCAACATTTAGAACAGGTCGTCGCTAAGTGTAACCGGTCCTCTTTGGAATAGGTGCTGCTACGTCCGCCATCGCAGGAGAAGGCCCTGATAAGCAGAGAAGGCCCTGATAAGCAGAGAAGGCCCTGATAAGCAGAGAAGGCCCTGATAAGCAGAGAAGGCCCTGATGAGCAGAGAAGGCCCTGATAAGCAGAGAAGGCCCTGATAAGCAGAGAAGGCCCTGATAAGCAGAGAAGGCCCTGATAAGCAGAGAAGGCCCTGATAAGCAGAGAAGGCCCTGATAAGCAGAGAAGGCCCTGATAAGCAGAGAAGGCCCTGATAAGCAGAGAAGGCCCTGATAAGCAGAGAAGGCCCTGATAAGCAGAGAAGGCCCTGATAAGCAGAGAAGGCCCTGATAAGCAGAGAAGGCCCTGATAAGCAGAGAAGGCCCTGATAAGCAGAGAAGGCCCTGATAAGCAGAGAAGGCCCTGATAAGCAGAGAAGGCCCTGATAAGCAGAGAAGGCCCTGATAAGCAGAGAAGGCCCTGATAAGCAGAGAAGGCCCTGATAAGCAGAGAAGGCCCTGATAAGCAGAGAAGGCCCTGATAAGCAGAGAAGGCCCTGATAAGCAGAGAAGGCCCTGATAAGCAGAGAAGGCCCTGATGAGCAGAGAAGGCCCTGATAAGCAGAGAAGGCCCTGATGAGCAGAGAAGGCCCTGATAAGCAGAGAAGGCCCTGATAAGCAGAGAAGGCCCTGATAAGCAGAGAAGGCCCTGATAAGCAGAGAAGGCCCTGATAAGCAGAGAAGGCCCTGATAAGCAGAGAAGGCCCTGATAAGCAGAGAAGGCCCTGATAAGCAGAGAAGGCCCTGATAAGCAGAGAAGGCCCTGATAAGCAGAGAAGGCCCTGATAAGCAGAGAAGGCCCTGATGAGCAGAGAAGGCCCTGATAAGCAGAGAAGGCCCTGATAAGCAGAGAAGGCCCTGATGAGCAGAGAAGGCCCTGATAAGCAGAGAAGGCCCTGATAAGCAGAGAAGGCCCTGATAAGCAGAGAAGGCCCTGATAAGCAGAGAAGGCCCTGATGAGCAGAGAAGGCCCTGATAAGCAGAGAAGGCCCTGATAAGCAGAGAAGGCCCTGATAAGCAGAGAAGGCCCTGATAAGCAGAGAAGGCCCTGATGAGCAGAGAAGGCCCTGATAAGCAGAGAAGGCCCTGATAAGCAGAGAAGGCCCTGATAAGCAGAGAAGGCCCTGATAAGCAGAGAAGGCCCTGATGAGCAGAGAAGGCCCTGATAAGCAGAGAAGGCCCTGATGAGCAGAGAAGGCCCTGATAAGCAGAGAAGGCCCTGATAAGCAGAGAAGGCCCTGATAAGCAGAGAAGGCCCTGATAAGCAGAGAAGGCCCTGATGAGCAGAGAAGGCCCTGATAAGCAGAGAAGGCCCTGATGAGCAGAGAAGGCCCTGATAAGCAGAGAAGGCCCTGATAAGCAGAGAAGGCCCTGATAAGCAGAGAAGGCCCTGATAAGCAGAGAAGGCCCTGATGAGCAGAGAAGGCCCTGATAAGCAGAGAAGGCCCTGATGAGCAGAGAAGGCCCTGATAAGCAGAGAAGGCCCTGATAAGCAGAGAAGGCCCTGATAAGCAGAGAAGGCCCTGATAAGCAGAGAAGGCCCTGATAAGCAGAGAAGGCCCTGATAAGCAGAGAAGGCCCTGATAAGCAGAGAAGGCCCTGATAAGCAGAGAAGGCCCTGATAAGCAGAGAAGGCCCTGATAAGCAGAGAAGGCCCTGATAAGCAGAGAAGGCCCTGATGAGCAGAGAAGGCCCTGATAAGCAGAGAAGGCCCTGATGAGCAGAGAAGGCCCTGATAAGCAGAGAAGGCCCTGATGAGCAGAGAAGGCCCTGATAAGCAGAGAAGGCCCTGATAAGCAGAGAAGGCCCTGATGAGCAGAGAAGGCCCTGATAAGCAGAGAAGGCCCTGATAAGCAGAGAAGGCCCTGATAAGCAGAGAAGGCCCTGATGAGCAGAGAAGGCCCTGATAAGCAGAGAAGGCCCTGATGAGCAGAGAAGGCCCTGATAAGCAGAGAAGGCCCTGATAAGCAGAGAAGGCCCTGATGAGCAGAGAAGGCCCTGATAAGCAGAGAAGGCCCTGATAGCCCACCACTGCTCTACCATGATCATTGTAAATCAGAGAGAAAGCAAGAGGTGAGCAAGGAGAATGAGTACAAGCCAGAGCTGAGGAGAAGGTCTCAGGAGATGGAGAATCCACAGAACAATGCTTTACCATTCCCTTTATACACAAGGACTACCAATCAGACCAAATCTTAACTCTTACTTATCAACATATGACTAGCAATGTGACAGTAAGTTACACAATGGGTTGTGAGAGCCATCAAGTGGAGAGTCCGTCCAGAAGCTCCAAACTTTAGCATATGAGAGGTGGGGGCAGGTTAACACCCACCCTTACAACTACATCTTTACATTCCTTACATTACATTCCTTCTTTTCTCACTTCAACACAACAACCGCTAAAACTCTATGTACCTACAGGCCAATTTGCACATGCTTATATACTGTTTTTAAAACTGTTCAAAACTGAATAAGAGAGCAATTTCCTACATTTATACAGTAATATTGTAATGAAATATATTTCGAATCCCCATAGAATAATTATTTTCCTGATGGAGGTGGAAGGTTTACTGTATGACCACCATCCACATGATCAAATGTCCCTCTGGACGCAATGAATGCTGGATGCCTGGACATTGCCAGGGATGGATCAGGCATGCCAGAAGATTCTTTCCTAGGTGTATTGCCTTATATGACATAAGATGTGATGTGGATGAGAACCTTTGGCCAAATGCAGAAGACCGAGTACATTAGCATTCCTATTGTATCTGTATCAGTGGATGGTGTGGATACTAATTATTGTATTCTGGAATTACTAAGTGTAAAAAAAAAAAAAGACATACAATATATTGAAGCATACTGCATCATGTCTGATTCATTCCAGTAACATATATTGCAGTGAATTGTAAACAGTAGAGAGGTGTCCTTGTTTTACATAAGAAAACATTGTATAATGCTACCTGTTGTTAGTGATTTTTAAGTCATTGTTTTGTGGGTGACAAAGTGTGTTTGTTGGCTGTCAACCTTTGCTAGTGTTATGGAAGGAGTTGATTTGAGACATTTATGAAGTGAAAGTTGGTTAGGAGAACTGTGTGAAGAATTTTGAAAAAGTGACGTAAGTATTGAGAAATGTGTCCTAGCGACTGTAAGAAACTGTAAGGTAGACAAGTCTGCTGTAGATCTCATCACTCCCCCTAACAGGTAAAAGACTAGTGACGGTCTCTCTATGTCAACTCACATGCCTGTGCTATATTAACCTTTGTGACCTCTGACTTCCTCAGTCTAACATCAGCTTCTACACACACACACACCTATAAACACACACACACAACTATACACACACACACACCTATAACACACACACACAACTATAAACACACACACACATAGTTACACACACACAACTATAAACACACACACACACACACATAGTTACACACATAGTTACACACACACACACACACACACACATAGTTACACACACACACACATAGTTACACACACACACACATAGTTACACACACACACACACATAGTTACACACACACACACACATAGTTACACACACACACACATAGTTACACACACACACACACATAGTTACACACACACACACATAGTTACACACACACACACACATAGTTACACACACACACGTAATAGATATCAGCCTCTCCCAGGCAGAGTTCAGCAGCTAAGAAAGCACACTAACATGTTGAGCACACTAACATGTTGAGCACACTAACATGTTGAGCACACTAACATGTTGAGCACACTGTTTATAGGTGTGTGTGTGTGTTTATAAGTTTGTGTGTATGTGTGTGTGTGACTGTGTGTTTGTGTGTGCATTTGTGTGTGTGACTGTGTGTGTGACTGTATCTTTGTGTGTGTGTTTGGGACTGTGTTTGTTACTATGTGTGTGACTGTGTGTTACGGTCGTCATTGTCTAGGGGGACGTTAGTCGACTGTCACCGATACTAGGCTAACAGCTGCGGGCCCCGACAGGTGAAAACTGGGAAGGAGAAGCAGGAACACTCACCCCAGCCAGGTAGACTCCCACTCCGGTCTCCGGGACAGCTCAAGCCGCCATTCCGTTTGGCGAACAGCTCGTTCGCGGTTGGTGGTTGATCAGTTTATATATATATGTGTAAGCACGGCGTTTCACAAAGAAAGGGGGATAGGCTGCAGTGGGAAAACAAAAGCAGATGGGAAACAGAAAACCCCGGAGACAACCAGACATCGATGGTTGCACCTACATTTACATTTAGTCATTTAGCAGACGCTCTTATCCAGAGCGACTTACAGTAAGTACAGGGACATTCCCCCGAGGCAAGTAGGGTGAAGTGCCTTGCCCAAGGACACAACATCATCTGGCACGGCCGGAAATCCAACTGGCAACCTTCTGATTAAAAGCCCGCTTCCCTAACCGCTCAGCCACCTGACTCCCCCCCTATTCCCATACAGACTCTGAAGCTTCCCCATCTTTCCGCCATCCGGGAGTTCAAAAAGGCCAAACCCCTCCCTATGATTACCTGGGCCCCAATCAGGACACAGGGCATAGTCCCACTGCCCTTTCCATCACCACATGTGCAAGGCCGTCGCGCCACACGCGCGTATGACTGTGTGTGTGTTCTACTGTGTGTGACTGTGTGTGTTTTTGTTACTACCACTTCATAGAGCTTGAAATGTCCTGCGGCAATTTATGTTTTTAATAAAATGAAAAATAAATGGAATTCCTAACAACCCTGTGCCAAGTGGGTAGGTGTTTTGTGTGAGTGCGCATGTGTGTGTTTTGTGTGAGCGTGCATGTGTGTGTGTGTTTTGTGTGAGTGCCTGTATGTATTGTATGTGTGTGATATCTTGATTAAGGATATTACGTCTGTGTTTATAGATCTTCGAGTGTGATGAGACCCTCAGAGAGATGAGGCTCTGGAAGATGAGTGGTGCTTCACTGAAGAGAGGAGTGGAGGAGGAGTGGAGGAGGAGTGGTGCTTCACTGAAGAGAGGAGGGGAGGAGGAGTGGAGGAGGAGTGGTGCTTCACTGAAGAGAGGAGGGGAGGAGGAGTGGAGGAGGAGTGGTGCTTCACTGAAGAGAGGAGGGGAGGAGGAGTGGTGCTTCACTGAAGAGAGGAGGGGAGGAGGAGTGGTGCTTCACTGAAGAGAGGAGGGGAGGAGGAGAGGAGGAGGAGTGGTGCTTCACTGAAGAGAGGAGGGGAGGAGGAGTGGTGCTTCACTGAAGAGAGGAGGGGAGGAGGAGTGGTGCTTCACTGAAGAGAGGAGGGGAGGAGGAGTGGTGCTTCACTGAAGAGAGGAGGGGAGGAGGAGAGGAGGAGGAGTGGTGCTTCACTGAAGAGAGGAGGGGAGGAGGAGTGGTGCTTCACTGAAGAGAGGAGGGGAGGAGGAGAGGAGCAGGAGTGGTGCTTCACTGAAGAGAGGAGGGGAGGAGGATGGGAGGGAAGAGAGGAAGGGGGGAGAGTAAAGAGGAAGAGGAAGGGATGAG